>NC_090899.1:4207381-4249124 GCF_040956055.1 Brachionichthys hirsutus
TATGGTCAAGCTAGCAAACTCCAACGACGCAAAAGCATTTGAACCTACTACTTACAGCTGCTAACCTGATAGCTAGCTTCCACATTTGCTATTAATGACGAATATCGTCGCACGTCGGGTGACAAGTCTCTGCTAGGGTTACGGTGTAATTGTAATAATTAAGTACCGTCACCTCAAAACGACATTTTCAGATAGAAACAGGCTATTCCACAGCTTTCCACCGGTTGCTAACGATGTTAGCTTCACGATAAACCCCCTTGGTCGTAGCGATTCATTAATGAGAAACACAGCTAACGTTAGCTGGAAAGCTAACTGAAGTTAGCTTCTTAGCTGCCCGCTAATGGCTTAGTTTTGCTCCGTAACAATGATCGACATTATTACACGCAGGTAAATTCCTCTAAAAAACAACGCACACGCTGGGCCTTAATATCGACATGAAAGCTGGGCACTATAATGTATACTTACTGGAGAGTTTCAAATTCCCAAAGCTCGTCGAGCTTGTCCCACTGGCTTGTGAAGCCCCAGCTTTTCCTGTCGAGCTCCCACCAGCTACTGCGCATACGGCACCGGCTGAAGAGGATCCAGGAGCTCCGGGAGGCTCAGCGAATGAGCTCGTTCTGGGCCGCCCGCTGCCGCTCATATTTGTGCGAACTAAACCCGGGGAAAGGCCGAATTCTATCAGCAGCCACACCGGCAGAAAGCTAGATTATATATTTTAATATCGACTACACTTACGGCGTTCCGTACGGGCTGCCCGTCTCCCCCTTTCTTCCTATGGTAGAACGGTGATGGTGGGGGGACTGGGGGAATTGACGCACAACGACGTAGAGCTCGCAAGGGTTAATGGGAATTGATGTTTTTGGGAGCTTTTTTTGGGAGCTTTTTTGGGGGGGGGGGGGGGGGAGAGAGAAACACTTTTTTGCGCTAACGAAATGTGAAAGAGCGCTGTATTTACGAACACGATGACGATTTAATTTTTGGCTATCCCAACGTCAGTCTGACTTTTGCGTAATGGAAATATAGTCAACGAAAAATTAACACGTTCAAAAATGAGTAAACATGTAAGTTATGGTGTAACAAGCATCTGTGAAGCTAATTTAAAATTACTGATATGAAAATAAAACTGTAAAATAAATGAAAGGACAACGGCGCGGGGGAAAAAAGCACAACCACACCGACAGAAACTACAATACCCGACAGGGAAGCACAGCGTATGAGTGACAGGTCGCTTGTCCAATCACAAATCATAAAACCGCTCGCGATCCCCGCATTGGGCGGGGCTTCATATCACAAGAATGGAAGCGATCGGTGGGTAAACGCCACATTAAATGCTTTGCGATCTGATTTTCAAGCGAAACTTTTAATTTTTTAACATTTACGCGCCACGGACGTCGGCCGGGCACTAACGATAACAATCGTATACGCTTGCGGGGAACGTGAAGGAACGACCACGCGAGGTACGGTCCAATGAGAGCTAGCTAAAGGAGAAAGAAGGGGCCGCTGTCAGAGCCGGAAAGCTGCGGGGAAAAGTGAGTAGCGCCGCCTGACGGGCCGCCCGACGAACCGGGGAGACGCTTTCAGGAAACCGCGGTGCCGTGAAACAGGTCTGCAGTGTCGAAGGGAGCGCCGCCAACAGCTCTCCATATGCCATCACACACTGGAAACTAAGATATGGATCACATTTGTGGGGGAATGTGGGAGAATTATTATTAAGTACTTCTGAGCAATGGCCGCCAGCTGCAGAGGGCCTCGGCTGGGAGTGTCTGTCCGCGGGATTGTTTTATGTCTGTGCTCGGTTTGAATGGGTTAATGGAGGTTTTATGCAGAGAGAAACACTAAAATCACTTAGAAATCCTTTAATTCTTCCTGCAAATCTGCTCGTTTCAATACTTTTAGGGATTTAAAAAGGCACCAATAATTTGTGAATGTTTTGGTGAGTTTTTGTCTCATGAAGAACAGAAATCCATATTTTCATTCCTCAAGAGTTTCTCTCATTTTAATCTGTTAAAAATAACTGAAAATAAATCAAATGGTACCTCCTCGTAGAAGTAACGGCAGTTTGAGAATGCAGAAAAGGGATTGTCAATTGAGTGTATCATGATATTGATCAGTCTTACGATACGTCATTTGTCGTAGAAGAAGAGTCACAAATCTCCGTGTGCGACACACTTGCAGCCTGCGTGAGACGACGCACACTCAGAGCCAGCATGGAGGAGGAGGAGGAGGAGGCGGCGGCGGGCGGCGGCGCCTACGTGGAGCACCAGTTCATGTGCAGCGAGTGCCATCAGCTCTTCGACACGCTCCAGGACGTGCTGATCCACCAGCAGATCCACGCCGGCCAAGAGGGAGCCGAAGGCGGGGTCGGGGAGACGGTGGACGTCCTGGGCCTGCCGGGGTCGGGGCAAGCCCAGCAGTACCAGTGTCTGGAGTGTGGGACGCTCCTCGTGGACCCGGAGGAGCTGCTGCAGCACCAGGAGATGCACATGAGGGAGGCTGGGCTGGAGGTGGAGCAGCACGGTGAGGGAGAGACGCGGCGGGGGGGGGTGTTCTAGTCCACACGACAAAGCTCTTCTGTGATTGGTCAATCAATACCTGTCAGACATGTCAAAGGAAGAGGAACCAAAACGACTCAGTCGAGCTTCATGTGGTTTTTGGAATCTCCCCAGAGCTGTGTGAGGTTCTGGAGATGGAGGAAGCCGGGTCCGAGGCGGCGGTATCCGGGCCGGTCCGGTACCAGTGCCTGGACTGTCTGGCTCTGTTTGACTCTCCTGAGACGTGGCTGGAGCACCGGCGGAGCCACAGCAGGAGCAGCACGCACAGCAACACGGAGACCGTGGTGAGCGTGCGCGGCGGTACGGCGCCGGAACCCGCGCCGAGGAGGAAGCTGAGCGAGGCGTGTTTTCTGTGACAGGAGTACGTCCTGCAGCCCGACGGCACCGTCACTCCCCTGAGCAGCATCCAGAACTACGTGCTGAGCGAGCAGCAGGCCAGAGACATCCTGGCGCAGGTACGTTTCGTTCTGCACAGGAAGTGAGCGAACGGACGCGGCTCTTAACGGCTTCCCGTTTATCCACCAGGTGCTCGCCCAGCAGCCGCAGCCGCAACCCAAGAAACCCGTTTCCAAGCCCCCCCGCCCCGCCCTGCTGCCTCCCGTGACGGCGGCCCCCGGCTCGGCCACCATGCACCTGCAGCTTCTCACTGCCCAAGCCCTGGCAGACAACCCCCGCGCCCCCGGCCACCCCCGGGCCAAGCTGCCCCCCCTGTTCTCGGCAGTAGGCCGAGGCTCTTTGGTCTCGGAGAACGGCGTCCCGAGACTCGAGCTGCGATTGGCTCCCGGCGCGCAGGTCGATACGGAGAGGCGGCGACCGGCGGCGGCGGCCGTCCACCCGTACGAGTGCTCAGAATGCGCCCTTCTGTTTCAGACCCCGGAGGACTTCCTCCAACACCAGGGGGAGCACTTCCTCTGTCAGGACAAAGAGAGCGGCGAGCCGGGGGTCATGAGCGGCTTCGAGGAGACGCGGGGGAGGGACGAGGCCGCGGAGAGCGCGCGGCTGAGAGTAGCGGAGAAAAGGCCGGCGTTCTGCGCCAGGCCCCAAAAGTGCGAGCTGTGCAGCCGCACCTTCACCTCCGTCAACCGGCTGGCCGCGCACAGGCGCGCGCACGAGCAGGGCACGCACGAGTGCCTCGAGTGCGGCAAGGTGTTCAAGAAGGCCACGTCGCTGCAGACGCACACGCGCACCCACTCGGGCGTGGCCAGGTACTTGTGCGTGGACTGCGGCGTCGGCTTCACCACCGAGATGACCCTCGTCATGCACAGGTAAAAAGTCCCCGGAGACCAGAGGTCAAGGTCGCGGCGAGGCGCGTCTCTGACCTCCCGGGTTCTGCTTTGTCCTCTCGTCCTCGGCGGCCCTGCAGGAAGTCCCACACGGCAGATCCTCTTCACAAGTGTCAGTTCTGCAGCAAAAGCTTCAGCAACATGACCAAATACCTGTACCACCGCCGGACGCACCTGGACCGCGACTCGCCGGACGCGCCCGCCCCCGCCGCCACGGTAGGACGGCGAGCGTTCACTCGTTCATCTGCGTCGGCGGCGTGAGGCGCGGGGGGGTGTGAGCGTCCGTTTCTGTGTCTAGGTGTCGGCTCCCAGGAGAGGATCCCTCACCGCGCTCGCCATCGTGCAACGGGCGAGAGATAAGAAGAAGAGCGACGCCGCCGACGGGGCACGAGCCAATCTGATGGCGCCTCTGACGGAGGACGAGATGGAACGGATGGAGGAGGACTCGCCGCGGTGTTCCCAGGTCGCGGTGGGAGGAGCGGAACCGGAGAGGCGGGTGGAAGAGAGACTGGATACGTCTTCGCTTTTTGGAGGAAACGCGCAGGACTCCGAGCAGGAAGCCGGCGCGTCTGGCTCGGCTCCGCCCCCGCGCGACGCCGGCGCGTCGTCGGAGTCGCCGGAAAAGGGGTCCGTCTCTCGCCGTCCGCGCCCCGAGGCGTTCGCCTCCCAGCTGCAGCCGGCTCACCGCCGGCGCAAGCCCCGCGCCGAGCGCCTCTTCTCGTGCGGCGTCTGCGGCAAGTCGTTCAAGAAGCGCGTCCACGTGCGCAACCACGCCCGCACTCACACCGGCGAGCGGCCCTTCCAGTGTTCCGACTGCGGCAAGACGTTCTCGTCCCTCGCCAACCTGATGAGGCACAACCTCGTCCACTCGGGCGTGCGGCCGTTCCGCTGCGACGTCTGCCACCGGTCCTTCTCGCAGTCCTCCAACCTCCGCCAGCACGGCCTGCTCCACGCCGGCGCCGCGGCGCTGCGCTGCCCGGACTGCCCCGCCGCTTTCCGCTGGCCTACCAGATTGGCAGCGCATCGCTACGCCCAACACCCGGGGGCGCCGGCACCTTTCCCGTGCCCTCACTGCGCAGCCGGCTTCCTGACCAGGAGGCAGCGGGACGGCCATTGCCTGGAGCGGCACGCCGCCCTGGTGCAGGCGGACGCAGGGACAGAAGAAGAGCTGGACAAAGACGCCGCTTCCTCAGAGCCCTCCACCTCGGCCGCGGCGAAGCCGGTCCCGCGTGCCGGCGGGCGGGACTGCAACGTCTGCGGCAAGAAGCTGAATTCTCCCGCCAATCTGCGACTTCACAGACTGAGCCACTTCGCCGTCGGTCCCGGGCGGCCACGGTGCGCCCCCGGGAAGCGGCCCAAGGCCCACCAGTGCCCCGTCTGCGGGAAGTTGTTTGTGTCCTCCTCCGGAGTCGCGCTCCACCAGCGGGTTCACACCGGCGAGCGTCCCTTTCCTTGCGAAGTGTGCGGCAAACGCTTCCGTCAGAACACGCACCTGCGAGAGCACCTCCGCACGCACTCCGGCGAAAGGCCGTTCCGCTGCGACGCGTGCGGGAAGGGTTTCATCCAGAGCATGCACCTCGCCGAGCACCGGCGGACGCACACCGGGGAGCGGCCTCACGTGTGCCCGCAGTGCGGCAAAGCCTTTAAGACCTTCTCCAATCTGAGGAGCCACAAGAAGATCCACGCCAGGCAGCAGAGGCTGGACGAAGAGGCCGCCGCCGCCGAAGCCGCGGAGGAGCCCGGCGCCGGCGGCGTGGCGGCGGCGGCGGAACTCACCAACGCACAGACGCAGCTCATCCAGATCCAAGCCTCAGATCTGCAGCAGGTCCGAGTCATCCTTAAATAGACCTGCATGGAGCGAGTATAGTCGGGTTGCCATGGGGACCGTGCTTTATGTGAATACCAGCGTAAAATCATTTACGGTACCTTCTCTGGTAAAATGCATTTTATTCGTTCCGTGTGGGGGCGGGGCTAAGACGGGTAATCTACAGCATCATCAACGTGTGTGTGTGTGTGTGCAGCCGCTCTGCTGTGAACTCACCCTGACCTCTGCCTCACCCCTGCAGGCACAGGGAGCCCCCACCATCATGTGTAACGAGTTCGGGGAGACCATCGCCATCATTTCCACCGGCGAGGGGGAGGAGCTTCCTCTGGAGCAGGCCCTGGAGATTTACCACAAAGCTCTGGAGAGCGGCCTCGCCGTGGACGGACTGCAGCTCCTCTGAACGCTCTGGTCAGAGTTAAAGTTAGAGAACGGGGTTAAACACTTCGTTTTATTCGATCATTCCGTCGGCGACGTCGTTTCTTTGTATTCTGTTATAATGGATTAAATCAATAAATGCTTTTTCACGGTGACCGACATTCGTAACTCGCACACACACACGCATGCAAAGAAAGCCAGTTTCCACAATGTCAGCAATAAGATGCCTTTAATTGAACACCTATTTTTATTTGGATACTGAAAGATGCATATACAAACTTAAGTTACTCATAAAAAGTCCTCTGGTATAGCGGAACAGCAAAACAAAGAGTATAACACAAAAACATTAATAGCTATATTTGTTCAGCTTTGATGAGTGCCGTTTATGTTCGATGACAGATTGTTCCTTATCAATAACACGAGTCTGTTGACTCTACAGTAACTATTTACAACAACCAAGTCTTGCACAAAGACACAATGTTGGATCCTATCAGCTCTTTTTGATTCAGTCCTCACTTCCCCCGACTTCCCCCCCGCCCGTCTAAAGGAGGTCTGGAGAGAGCAATAAAGTGACAAAAGGGAGGAAGGAGACGTACAAGCGTGGATGTTGTAGAATAAAACTTGGAACGGGGGGGGGGGGGGGGGGTCAAAGCGGAATACAGGGTTGTCTAAAAAGTTATTACTGTTGAAAGGTCCAAGTTGGGTTTGTCATCTTTGAAATGAACGATCAAAATAAAGGCGGAGCAGCCGTTCAAGAGGGAGGAATGGAACGTAGGGGGGCGGCCTGCCTCCAAAATTATACATATATATGAGAAATAAGTACAATGAACTAAAAGCTGGTAAAAAAAAATGAAGGACAATAAAACGCCGGGAAACAACGAACGAGTATGACAATGTTAAATAGAAATCATTCTTAAAAAAACAAAAACAAAGTTAAAACTGCTTGGCAACAGACGAGGGTTCAGGTTCATCAGCCACACCTCCTCCACCGATAGCCAGGATGTGCCCGCTGACTCTGACCCGCCTGCTTCCTTCATTGCTAGCCAATGAGAGGCACAGGAATGCTCAGTTCCTTTCTAATGGCGTGAACGGGCTCGGTGGATAGAAGCAGTCCGGCGATAGCAGGAATGACGGCGCCGCCAAAAGTCCACTTCAGTTTCAGTCATTTCGCTGTTTTCAATCCGTCGCCGGTAGATCTCCGCGTCGACAACGATCTCGTCGGATCCAATGGCGTCCGGCCGTCGGGGGGCCCAGCCCCCGGCGGTCAGCAGAGACGCGGCACGTCTACGTACGAGCTTGTTCCTCAAACAGATACTTCCTGCTTTTACTCGTCTAACCTTAATAAAAACTAAATATCCAAACACACGACATCCTGGTTTCAACGCGGCCGACGTTTCGCCATCGGAGCGGGTTTGTTTGGTCTCTCTGTTAAAAAGGAGAACCCGTTCGGTCCTTCGTTCGCCGGCATCCACGGGATAGCGAGATATCAAGGGTGGGAGTCAAGAGTTTACAGGATGTGTGTGTGTGTGCGTGTGTGTGCGTGCGTGTGTGCGTGTGCGTGTGCGTGTGCGTGCGTTAGTGCTATGTGGTAGTTTTGTGCCATTGGTCTTTCACAAGTCCTCGTTTTGGTACAAGGGTCACACACAAAAAAAAAAAAAAAGGATAACCGTTGCTTAGAAACGTCTCAGGAGAGAAATAAATCAGGATCCAATTGGATCAGCGGATTATTCAATCCGTCCGTCTCATCTCGCAGAGTCTTGTGAATCACGAGGATCCTCCGGGATGGCCTCGGACCCTTGCTCCTCTTCCTCGTCCTGCAGCTCCCCTCTCAGGGAGCAGGACGGCCCGGGGAGGGAGTCGGGGATGCCCAAACCGAAGGCGTCCGAGGGCGTCGCCGTCTGCATGATCTTCTGACGGACTTCACGGATCTTCAGCTGCAGACACACCTTGGTGGGAAATATGTCGGAGTATCTCGTCTGGAAGGCTGCGGTGGCCTGAGCTGTGAGGAAGACGCGAGGAAGACGTGAGGAAGACGTGAGGAAGACGCCCCCCCCCCTCCCCCCGCTGAATGCTTGCGTAGCGGCTGTTTGTGTCGTTACCTGACGGGAAGAAGCCCTGTTCCTGGAACAGCTGCATGACCAGCGCTCGCCTCTGGTCCAGCGTCCTCCGCAGGGACGAGTACGGGACCTTCTCAAACTCCAGCTCGGTCAGGATGTCTTCCCCGTCTGTGGCTGGGAGAGGGACCGCCGTTCCACAGATCAGCATGCCGGGGGGGCAAGCGGCCCCCAAAACAAGACGAACGTTGGTGCGTTACCTGCTCGGTCGAAGGTGAAGATGTCTCCCTCGCACTTGGCAGCGCTTTTCGGCGTGTTGGGTTCCGAGCTGCAGCTCGAGCGCCGGCGACTCTTCCTCTTCGGAGACGCTTGGTCGTCCGTGGCCGAGTCCAAATCTGCACGGGGAGACAGACGCGACGTGAGATTTCCTGGAGACGAGCCACGCTAACCGCTCTTAGCTAGCTAGCCCGGGACCTGTGGAGTTCTTCCGCTTGCGCCGGTAGCTGCCCAGGATGGCCCGAGGCGACGTGGCCAGACTCTGCAGGGTGGGAGAAGGCAGAACCTCCTCGGGACGAAACTCCGGCAGCTCGGCGAAACGCTCCTCGAAGTACACCTCGGAGAGGACCCTGCCACACCAGCACACGCACACGCACACGCACACACACACACACGACAGAGTATATGTGCGCTGCCCCTTCATCGGTTCTGCAGCGCTACACAATATTCATAAAACCTTTAACTCACTTGTCCACGGCGTCAAAAGTCTTCTTGAGTGGGGGCGGGCGGGCTTTGACCTTTTTGGGCGGAGGGCCGTCTTTGTCGGCCTGCCGGGGTGGAAGGGGGGGCTCTGCTGCCGACGGCGCCGCGGGGGGAGAGGACGGGAGGGACTCCTTCCAGCCGGCCTGCAGACGAAGTCGGGTTAAAGCCTAGCCTTCATTCCGTTAGCGCTACGCGAGGGTCGCCGCGGCGCCGCCCGGCTCACCTCCTTCGTGCTCTCCCTGCTCCACGTGTCCGACGGGCCTCCGGCGCCGGAGCCCTCCTGGGGCCTCTCGGACGATGGCGGCTCCTCGGCAGGACGCGTCGACGGAGAATCGGGGTCGAAGGAGAAACGGCCGGCAGCGGCAGCGTCCCGCTCCCGCTCCCTCTCGATTTCGCGCTCCCTCTCCCTCTCCCTCTCTCGCTCCCTCTCCCTGTCCTTCTCCCTCTCTCTCTCTTTTCCTCGCCCACCTCCATCATAGCTGCCCACTGGGATGGTTGCCACGGCTGCCTTCACCTTCTGAGGGGTCCTGACCACCGGAAGTTGGGCGAGTTTGGGGACACTGGCCGTTTGGATCTGGAGCGGAGGACTGCAGGACGCAGCCGAGCCACTGGGAGGCGCCACAGAGCTGGAAGTCTGCGCCTGCCTCTCCAACGGTCGGTCCGAATGCGTCAGCAGTTCCGTCTGCCTCTCAGGCGGTCTGTCCGTCTGTCCCGCAGGCCTGTCCAGAGGGACGTGCTTGTCCACGTGGAGCTGGAGATGTGGGTGCGAGACGGTGGCGGAGGACGGTACGTGTTTGGACAGGATGTGGGGAGACGCGCTGGAGGGGGTGGACACGGAGTAAACCACACTGGGGGGTACTGCCGTCATGGAAACCACCCCTGTTGCCATAGTGACACCAGCCGAAGCAGAGTAGATGGCAGTGACGATCTGGCTGCCCGAGGCCGGGGCCGAGGTGGAGGGAGACGGAGACGGAGACGGAGACGGGGACGGGGACGGGGCGATGAGCGGCGGCTGACCTGGACCAACCAAACAGAAGAGGACATTTTTATCGCAGTGATGATGCAGGACATTTCTACGGGAACAAATCTCGTGTGAGCACATTAGTTGCAGGAGTGTGTTCTGTCCCTCGTGCACGTCGAGCACACTGTTGTGAAGTCTGCTTTTAATGGGCACTATTTTCCCACAATGCAATGCACTAATCAAAAAAATGGAAATTCCCTTCTGAAACCGGAAGAAATGATTATCCGTTAACTGGAGTTGGAGAAAGATCACAAAAGACAGAAACTATTTTTTCGATATATTTATGTTCACATTTACTGTGCTAATATTATATTTAAGGAGTACTTTAAGGAGAAGACACACATTTTAATAATAATTGAATAATTCAGTTACACACAGCGCTGACCTGCAATCAGTGGCTGAACCAGTGGCTGTCCAGGTGGGCCAATGGCTGCGAACCCGAGTGCTGCGAGAGGGGATGGAACATATGCAGATCCAGACACCGGGAGGCCGTGCTGGGAGGTGGAACAGCCCGTTGTCGTGGAGACCAGAGGCAGAGGGGACGGGACCCCAGGGGTGGATTGCACGTAGGTGATCCTGGACAGGAAGGACAGAATGAGTGACGCGTGCCGAGGAGAGAAACACGAGGGCTAAAGTACGTGGTAAAAGAGGAAGACATTTTTGTCATGAAAAACAAGGTGCAGCAGAAATAAAAGGGTTTCAATAGCGATGTGGAATCACAAAAAGGATCCAGATAGGATTAGTGAAAACAGGACAAAAATGGTTGTGCAGTGCGGGTCAGTGGGTGAAGGTACATCACAGCAAGCAGCGTGTGTGTGTGCGTGTGTGTGTGTGTGTGTGTGTGTTTAAGAGGTGGTGTGGGGGTGGCAGAGGCAACCTGGTCCACCAGCAGCATGACTAACAACTGGAATAGAGCTGCACCCCCGCCGGAATATCTGCTTCTTGTATCGTCTGCAAACGACTATTCAAAAAAGTATCGGACCATAAAAAAACGGACCAATAACAATAAAGATTGATTAGTTACGGAATCCTTTCACTTCTTAGTAGCTGGAGGGGCGGGACATAAGGTCCACATTGGGGCTTAATGCTGGTCCATCGTTCCTGATGTGCTACTTCTAACAAGGTAAAAAGAATACGTGAATACGTTAAAACGTTAAAACGTTAAAAGAGGACGGCCCGCGGCAGTGAGAGCTCTGCGTGTCTGACGGATTTATTCTGAGCACGGAATCACACAAATAGTCAACTCAGGATAACTGCTTGACTCTGAACTCGCCGCGTCACCACAAACGCCGTGATTCATTGTTCTGATCCAGTTTGTGTCCCACCTGGTCGGTGCGGGCGGCAGCAGCACAGCCTGAGGGGGGGCCGATCCTGGAGCCCCCATGGCTGCCGTGGCCACCGTTACGGGAAAGGGACCGGCAGGGTGGGCCGCCCCGCCCTGAGGCAGCTGGGACTGAACCACAGACATGGGGGCGATCTGGATGATCTGGAGAAGCACAAAGAGAGGAGCCGAGTGAACGGTTCTGGTTCTGGTTCTGGTTCTGGTTCTGGTTCTGTTCGCTTCACAAACGAAGACAGAGACTAAACTAATGAAATGCTCAATCACCTTGCTGCCAGCCTGAGCGCCGTTCTGGACAGGAAGAGGAGGAGCCACAATGGGAAACTGCTGGGCGGGAGATGATGCTGTCCGTACTGTTGCCATGGGAACAAGCATTTTCCCTTGGAGGATGGGAGATGGCGTTTGCACTTGATACAAATGCAGAGGGGAGAATAGTTAAGACCCTCACCTCTGGCTCCGTGGCCCACGAGCGCCCCCGCGTGGCTGGATAGACCCTCACCTCTGGCTCCGTGGCCCACGAGCCCCCCCGCGTGGCTGGATAGACCCTCACCTCTGGCTCCGTGGCCCACGAGCGCCCCCGCGTGGCTGGATAGACCCTCACCTCTGGCTCCGTGGCCCACGAGCGCCCCCGCGTGGCTGGATAGACCCTCACCTCTGGCTCCGTGGCCCACGAGCGCCCCCGCGTGGCTGGACGAGTATCCCTGCTGCCTCCCGTTGGCCACGGATACGTGCGTGGGGGCCGCCGGCGGCAGGCTGAAGATGCTGGTTGGCTGGCCGAGCGGTTGCGGGGGGCTCTTGGGGTGGGGGTGGGGGTGGGTGTAGGTGGGTAGGATGTACTGAACTTGTGTGATGGCCTTACCGCCAGGGGGCGCTAGTGACGAGGCCGGAAGGAACTGGGGCTGCAGCAGAGGGAGGGGCAACGGCCCGTTGGTCTGACTATGTGGTGCTGAAACAGCAGAGGGGGGGAGGACTTGGTGCTGGGGGGGCTGAGGGTGTGGGGAGGGGGCAATAAGCTGGACGGTAGGTTGAGCAGACAGAGCGCCCCCCAACAGCAAGTTAGTCACGACACCCCCCGGACTAGGGGATGATGAGGCGTAGTGCCCCCCCCCCGAACCTGGACCGACGTGTAGCTGTTGCTGCTGAAGCGTCGTGGGCTTCCTCTCCTGGGGGTGGGGGCTGGACGACGCCCCTCCCTCTCTGGGTTTACTGGCAATCGGGAGCGGCGTGCTGATAACGGGACGCACGACGCTGGTCACCACCGTAGAGGCAGTCCGGACTGCACCCACGCCGAGGGGGGGGGGCCCGCCCTGCGAGCCCTGCGAGCCCAGCGAGGTGGACGAAGGCCGTCCAGCCGGAGACGTGGAGATGACCGACTGGCCCGAGGAGTGGACCAGAGCGCTTGGAGCGGCTCCCGCCGCCTCCCCCATGAACGAGTCCCTACCGTCCTTCCGCCGGTGGTCTGAGACCCCCCCCCCACTCGATCTCCCATCGTCATACCGCTTGCCGGTGGGGTAAGAGGACAGCGAGACGCTCCTGCCGTGAGGAGACGATAACGCAGAAGAGCAGATGACCGGAGCGAACGCTCTCTGAAAACAAAGACGGAACGAGAGGATTCACTCAGTGGTGGTTCTGGGATGGACTCCGCGCTGCACGAGATGCATTTAGAAGCGATTCTGATCCGGCCCGTTACCTTGCGTTCGTTCTCGTCTCCAGAACCAGTCTCGCTGTCGCTGTCCGTCACCCGCTCCTTACACTTGAGGTCGATGGAGCTGCTGGGATAAGGATCCTCTGTGGAGGAGAGGACGAATGCTATTTATCATTCAGCGTTCCTCCAACTCGGCGCTCGCCACCATCCCAACTTTAACCTCTTCACCTGTGCGCAGAGTGCAGACACGCACGTCTCACGGAATTATCAATTTAGCCCCCCTCCCACCCCAACCCCCGCAAAAATACGGGTGTTGTGGAAGAGAATCAAGATTACAACAGGACCCCAACGAGCAAGGCGGGACCGATTTCTCACCGATGACGTCGTCGTCTCCCTCCTCCTCACAGATGACCATGCGCTCCTCATCGCTGGTCATGTCCTCGCTGACCCCCCGCTGAGACTGCGACAGGGGCGGGGCGCGGCTCGAAAACTGGCTGCCACCGTCCACGCACATCTGCAACGCAGATTGGTGAGCGGCTACGATTTAGAGGGAGCAGAGCAGGACGGGGGGGGGGGGGGGCAGGAAGTCTCCAGCAGCGAGGCATGAAGGGGTTAAAGGAATAAATCATTTCACATTTCACAAAGCCAGTGTTGATATTGTTTGTTTTATTATTACGCTATAACAGCTGAACGCTGTTCACGCCTGCTGCAGGGATAATGGCGGCCGGATTATCTTTCCACGGCGAGTTCAGCCGCTCCTTTACCTGCGCCAGGTCTGCCAGGGCTTGCGTATTGCCCCGGTCGCCACGCTCCAGGCTGTGCATGGCGCTTTGAGAGAAGGCTCGGGGACGGCTAAGCTGCCCCACGTGACCGTCGCCCGCGCCCCTTTCAGAAACGCCCACGATGCCCGGGCCGACCCCCTTCAGCTCCACGGAATGCGGCTCTGTCGGGGAGCAACGTGTAAAGGAACAACGTCAGAACGTGGGAGCGCGTTTCCTGTCGCGTCGGCCGAGCGAAGCCGACCTGCGGTCTCCGACATGCTCCTCTCCCTGACGTCTTTGCCCCCCGGCACCCCACGGCCTTCAGAGCTGGACTTCTTTCTGTCCTTGTTGCACCATTTCCAGTCCGGGTGGGCCTTGAAGTGGGCCTCTTTGACCTGGGAGCAGGAGACGGGGTAAGCGGACGTGAATAACCGTATTCTGCTCATCACTAAGCGGCGTGTTTGGAGCCTTTATTTTTTAGCTTGAAAAACACGTCCACGTACCTGAAAGGCCAAATCGTGGTACTTCTGTTTTTCCTTTGGGCCCAAAGCATACCACCACTCCCCCAGAATCTTGCTGACCGTCCTGTTGTCCTGGTTCGGATGCCGCTGGTGCACCAGCGCTCGATGACGCTTGCTGAAAATCATGAATGCGTTCATCGGCCGCCTGATGTGATCCTTCTCCCTCTGAAAGAAGGAAAGAAAAGAGAGACAAGAGATATTAGAGAAGATATTTTACTCAAAGGAACGTCGAGGATTCCGATGCCAGGGAAAGAGCTACCTTCCCGGGGCTGCTCTTATCTGCGTCTTTGGGGAGCGCGCTGAGGGACTGCGTGCGTCTCTTTACTGGAGACGTGGGGCGGGGCAGCTCGGGGACAACTCCTGGGAGGAAGCTGGGAGGAGACAAAAGACAGCGCTCTGTGGGTACGTTTTACTGCCCCTTGGGGGCAATACAGACATGGAGGCTCGCGTTCCATCTTTAATAGATAAAAAAATACATCTTGCACTCCATAGCTGCTTTATTTGACGGCAATCAAACCACTGTGGTCTTGAATTTTACGTTGTTCACTCAATAAGTGTTGACAATACAGAATTCCACGTAGAATTTTCTTAGCTGAAACAATTTAATCTTTAAATTTCTATCAAATTTCTGTATATTTTGTGAAACGCATTTGTTTCATTTGACCTCTCATTCCTTCAAAGGTCAATCTGAATCAATGCGACCCCGATGAGGGTACATTTACTGCGTTTACTTTAAACTTACGGGTCGTCCACGTCGCTCTCGGTCTCGCTGTCAGGCCGCTCCCGCTCCCCGTCTCCCTTCTCCTTCTCTGGAGGCTGCTCGTCGGACGAGGGGGGGGGCTGGGAGAGGGGACCCCTCTCTGTGGTGGGAGGTGCCTCTGGGGGCTCTTGTGACAGCGCCGCCACGCCCTGACACTCTGATAAAGAGCATCACGGAGAAACTCGTTAATATGGGATACTCAAAACAATAAACAAACACATATGGTACACAGTGCACAGGTACTGAAATTACATTCAGTACCTGTCTTCAGACCAGCTGTTTGGGGGTGGGTGACAGGGTGTGGACTTTCTCCTCCCTGAGAGGAAGCATCCGATTGGGTCGGTGCCAAGAAAGGGACCAATGAATGCCAGGGGAAGACTGGAACTGACCGGGGCTCCACGTTGGTCCACACTGCGGAGGGGAAACGGTACCGTTCATGACAAACGGCCAACAACATCTGCTGCTCATAACAGGATCCTCAGCAGTGATGCATTCCTGCTCCAATAACACGCTCTAGTAACGCGTTACAAGTTAGTTTGCAACGTTACCGCGGATCTTTTTCATTAGTTAGGATTAAATATATAAATACAAATTAACACATTAAAAAAAAGAATAGAGAAGCGTTCATATTTCGGACAACAGTTCCCTTGGATGAGCAACGTTACTCCTGGCAGAATGAAACCAAATCAATAGTTTAAACGCTACGTATACGGAATATGAGTTTTGTTACAGGAGTCCACCTTGAGCCACTTAACTGGTTAAGTCTCTCAAACAACAACAGATGTGCAAAAGGACTTTCTGTTCTGAATAACGGGCTGGAATGAGAACAGAAACTGATACAATCTGAACCATTATGAATTACAAAGGCATCGTGTAAATCATATAATATTCATTTCAAACACTCACTAACACCCAAAAACATTCAATAAATAAAAACAATCAGGCTTCTAACAGCTTTAAAGTGCATGTTATCAATAATAGAGCCTCACAAACTGTGATGAAATACTGTTGTGTGCTCTAAGGTTAGACAAAAAAAAAAGATTCACTTCATACAAACAAGGTAAATAACACGGACTAACCAAACATGCTTAATCCTTGGCGGAGATACTGAGGATTGTCTGATGAGAACATGGTTGAATAAAATCCTTGCTGTTTCACGCCCCCCCCAAAAAAATAATTATGAATGTCCTTTTAAAAATTCACAGAAAAAAATCCATGCGAAGAATCTCATTGAATCCACAATCCCGAACTGATGATGCTGGCGAGCTCACAGGCGAGGAGCGACGGCGTCTGTGTCCGTTTCATCCCCTCATCATCCACCATAAGTATTGCATCATCACGGGGATTTGTTTCAATGTTCCAATGTAAATAAAAATGTAAAATTACTCAAGTAGAATCCATCTATTTTTTATCGCAGCGATCTGAAAACGCGCACATGGATGGACGAAATGTACGAGAACCAATCGCAGTAAAAGACACAAATTAAGTTAAATCTGACAAAAAAACGTAGAAATGTTCACACGATCCACTGGAATGATTGTGATAGAAGGTAACGACCCTCCTCCCTTTGGACTAATTACCCCCCGATGCCCCCTTTCCCCTGTTTGTTTACATTGCTACAGCAGCTCGGCCATGAATGGGTTAACAAGGCCTCGAGCCGATCCACGGCCTCAATTAAAGCATCCGCCCGAAACATACGCTGTATCCCGGGGAACGTGTCGAAGCTCGCTCTGTTTACAGCAGAGAACGAGAGGAGTTGGGAGGCACGAAGAAGCACATCGATCTCAAACAGATAACCGGATGCCCTGATCGGGCATCGTATCGATCAGGCCAAGCAGCTCCGCGCTACGAGCAAATCCGGCCCGTCAAAGCTGCGGGGATCCCGTCTGCTTCCAACTTGGGGCATTCTCAAAATGGTGTGCACAAAGTTTAGCATCGGCCGGTTCCCATGATGAACCACACATAAAGCTAATCGAGCTGCCCTCACGCAACGACCGACGCGCAGCGCTCCGAATCCAGAGCAGCCTGTCGGGAACGCCCCTGGCCGTGCACCCGCCGCACGGACGGAGGCAACAGAAACACAATCGCGTTCATTTCTGGACTACAAAGGGCGTTTATTCACAAAAATAATCCAACGAGGAGGGGGGGGGGGGTGTGTGTGCAATAAACAAAACGCTCAATCGTTCCTCCCGTTACCTGCCCCCCCCAGGGCTGCACTCGGCACCTGTCATAAGTTGACAGTTAACACGTGCCATGATCCAAAAGATCAGGCAAAGAAGGGCAATAATGTCGGTGAACCCGCTCGAGCTGCGTGTTTACCCCCCTCCCAGACGGATGACTGGAAGTCTGGTGCATTCATCCATCACCCAGCGCTTAGCATCAGCTAGCAAGCACTGTTTACTACGGGCTAGCTACGCTGGTCTCTGCTTAGCATCTCAACAGACCGCGGGGCTGGCGTTAGCTAGCGGCTACTGGGGGTCCCGCACTCGGCTAAAAAAAAAGAAAGAAGTAAAAAGGAAAAAAAAAAAGGCGACTCTCGTGTGGGACTCCTGGCTCCGGTCGGCAGGCAGAAAGGGGATGAAGCGCACTTTTCTTCCTCTTCCTCGCGGCCAGTTCGTGCGAACGGCGTCGGCGCGCACCGCCCGAACCGGATACTTGCTGCTACAACTGCTGCTTTAGCCCAGACACGTCCCCGCGGCGCGTCCCCGCCGCTCCCGGCCCGAGTTTAAACCCTTATTTTTGTTTCGTTGTCTCTCCTGAAGCCTCGGCCCTTCCTTTCTCTTTCCCTCCCTCTTCCTCTTGTTGTAAACTAGGCTGCTGGCCCCGCCCTTTCTCGTCCTGTCAACCTCGCCCAGCCTTGTCCCGCCCCCTCCGTCGGCGAATAACACGCTACTATTGGTCAAGACAGATCGACGTCACACGCGCGTCGCAAAATATTATTGGGCAAAGAGTGCGCTGGAATGCCAGTCATATGCAAATCTCACCCGGCTTTTCGACCAGCGGCTCTTGTTGCCAAAATAATAGCATTTAACTTTTAAAAACAAAAAAAAACAAAATCATATACAGCGTCACGTGACTCCATTCTATCCGTAGCACTATCATACATTAAATTAATGCCTCATAAATCTAGTTTTCTTTAATGTTTTTCCCAATAAGCCCGTCCCAGGCTTGTGTCATTGGTACAGGATTCGTAGTAAATCTTGACTGATGCTCAACACAGCGAATAAAAAGCCGACATTCAGATACCAGCCAACCAATGACTTAACACAAGTTAGATTTTCTCCTTCATTTTTTAAATTCTCGACTAAATCTACTCGTGACGACAATCCGATGCGGGAAGGCGCTAGTGAGCTGTTCCCTGTTTCAGCCGAACGCAGCCTTTGGTTTCCTTATGCAATCAGCACATGGGTTGGGTGTTGATAAAGGCTCTTGGTTCAGGATGACGATGCACATCCACACAAATTAATCTGATATGAGTAAACATGGCTATTCTGCATATGTCTGTATATTTCCCGAAGCTCATATGTGCAAACGTACACACTAACAGAAATACTCTCAAGTAGTACCGGTAGTTCTCATTTATGAGCGGGATTATAACCCCCTTCTCTTGTAATGCTACATATTTGTTTTAGGAAAAGCCGTTTAGGGCAGTGATGTAATTTTCCACCATGACAGTCCTTAGAACTCCTCAAACATTTTCCATCTCTCCATCGTGTAGTAAACGTACCTCCCCTGGACATTCATTTCAATGATCTAGTGCAACATTCACATGAACGGGGTGAAATGTTTTATTGTTATTCTACAGATAGTAGAAGAGGACTGAAAACAGGAGAGTAGGGCTGGTTAGAAAAAGAGGGAAATGGGTGGAATGAGAGAGAGCGGAGAGAACCAGAGGATAAAAATAGACTGAGAGTCATTTTCAGCAGGAGAGGCAGGCAGGGAGAGGAGAGCTGGAGGAGGGAGTGGGTGGATGGAGAGAAAACAAATTCTGCTTATGGAACTCTTACATGGAGGAGCCAGTGGTGGGGGTCAAAGAGGGAAAGTATTTTAAGATACCTACATTTTAAATGTAAGAGCCCCCCCCCCAAATACAAAAAATAAAAATGGTTTACTGCCATATTGTGAGTCAAAAAGTCAGGCTCAGATTACAGCACAGATCCAAATTACAAATACAACACTGCCCCCAGCCAGCCAGCTCATTATGAGCTTAATAACGGAGGCTGTGGGGCAACTTTTAGCTCTTGTTCTCTGTGGTGAAACGTTAACCCATCCTCGGACACACATCTCCAAATAGAAAACACTGGAACTTTAACATAATGATCTGTGTAACTATACCAAGCCTAGATAAAAGGGAAATAATAATCTAGCATCAGTAAATGTTTTGTACTAAAACAAAGTGGATTTGCAATCTTTGCCGGATACACATATTTGACGTACTGTATTTAGTTTTCTATAGGTAATAGTTTTATGTACTTCTTTTAACCCAGAGAGTCTCCATTACAGGGTCAGTGAATAGGTATTAGAAGAAGAGACAGCAGCAGTTATTCTGAGCAAAGTCATGCATTTTGTTTATATTTCATTTCTGACTTGATAAGTCACAAAATACTGCAAATGTCTTTGTACAAAAGTTGTTGTTTTTCCACTTCCGAGATAATCTACAGTGTCTCAAAAGTTGTTAAGGCTCAAAAAGATCTCCAGTTAAGATATATATATATATATATATATATATATATATATATATAAGCTGATTGCATGCATGTAGTTGTTGGGAGTGGGTGAGGTGGGTGAGGTGGGCACGAGGGGTCGGAACACATGGAATTTTAGAGCTTAGGGATGTTTAAAAGCAGTGAGTCGAGAAGAATAGCGCTAGCATGAAACAACAGTAGAAGATACCCCCCCCCTCGGATGAGCCCAAATGTTTCTGCCAACCAACGTCTGTGTAGGTGTTCTGCAGCTTTCATTGGCTGCCTGCTCTTAGGTCTGTCTGTCAAACGCCATGCGAACGGTAAACGTTCCCTCTTTCGTTTCACCTACGCAGGTGGAGCGCCGCCATTCCTCGCTCTGCTATCCCGTCTCTCTTCCCTCACTTCATCTTCCACCTCTCTCTGTGTGTGTTTCTCCCTCCCACAACCAACCGTTTGCTCCGTCCAATTATTACTCAATCTACCAGTCCTATGCAGTTACCATGGCAACAGCTATGTTGGGCACATGTCCCCGTGTCGCCCCTGGTCGCTAGTGTCCCACTAACCATTTATTTTTTTATTTAAATGAAATTAGGCAGTTTTACTTTTAATGATTTACTCGACACCCAGAGGGATAGATCTATAGCACAAAAATAAAATGAAGTAACTAAACTCCGACACTGTTCTTCATTCAATCTTGCATATTCAGAGGAATCAAATGACAACTGGGAACTGGACGGATCCCATTGGCCACAGAACACACTTAACACTCGCTGGCTTTATGCAGATGCAGCGACATTTTCTTCCCAACAATGAATAATAAGGAAGATAAATGAAACATGAGCTTGGCGAGCGAGCCTTCGATCCACAGTGGGAGGGATGTTGTAATGTGTTCATTCACCCATCTGGGGGCACTACTCGCCTGCAGATGGATGGCCAACAGCCGTGGAGCAGCAGAAACCCAGTGAAAAGACTTAGAAGATAGAGATGCAGGGATGAGAAGTGGAGACTGCAATTAAGCAGAAAAAGACATTTCAAAAGGTAAAAAAAAAATCTTCGCATTGCAAAGTTTAGGACGTGTGGGGGCTATGATGTACGAAGATCGATGCGTGTGGGAACAACTGAGACCCTGCAGACGTGGGAACAAATCTGAGTGCCTAACTTTACATGTATGCGGTGTAAGTCTCGACTGAAGGTCCATTTTGAGATTACCCCACATTGTATACTTCGCTGAGCAGATAATGGGATTATACTTGCACGTGGACATTTTGTGGCAAGACTTGAAGGCATCACGTATGCTTTGGAGCCATTCTAGATGGCTGTGTGATCCAGATGTGGTTGTTGCCATGGCCAGGGAGGATATGCAGGGCTTTAAGCGTTACGTAAAACAGGGGCGGGAGGGACTGGGGATGTTATTCCCGGGTATCCGTATCCGGGTAGACCAGGATGAAGAGAGTAATGTGGAGAGGAGGGGAAGCGAAACCACTGCAATGCGATGGACTTAAGGGTTAAAATATATGTACAGTATAGTCATTTTTTACAGTAGAAGCATAATATAAAAATATGCGATAGAGGAAAGCAGAAGCGTGAAGAGGAAAACAGTTGTGCGAGTGTAAATTGGCAGCGTGAAAAAGTGTATTTAAATGTACGGTACTTAAGAAAGTGTGACATGCTTAGAGAGAGAGAGAGACAAGTACGAACAAACAAAAGTAAGACCGTAATTTGCCTTTCAGCCGTGTGTAACTATCGCATTTTGAGTAGAATGAATGTCTCATACAACATAGCTCAAAGTTACACAAACACATCTTTGAGAACATTAAATGTTGTAGTGCAATAAATATTTTCAAAGAAAAAAAAGATGTCAAAAATAATTATTCTATAATTACAATTATAAATGTCAAGCAGCTTCTCGACTTGGCCACAAATAAAACTGGAGTTTCTGTTGAAACTGGGATGCAAGAGGACAACGTAAGAAACTCACAAGAGATCAACCAAGACAAGATTCAAAAGGCATTTTAGACTTCTGCAGCAACGAGGGCGTCCAGGTTCTCTTGATGAGAATGACTCCATGCACACTTCGCTCGCTCACTTTGGAGTGAGACTTAAAAAGCGGCTTGCTTTCTGTAAAAGTATCAAATGGAAAACGGCTATCGGAAATGAAAGTGAGTAAAGCAACAATACATTTTAAGCACTTCAGTCACGAATTTAGAGGAAACCCTCCGATTATCCGGGATTGTTTCTCTTTTCAGTTCGTGTTGATGGAACAAGAACATGCTGCTGCGTTTTTGTGTAGAAACACATGCATGTCCACACACACACACACACACACACACAGCTACAGGTATATTTGAGCATTCCAGGTTATGCATAGGCTACGTCAGTACAATGTTTGCTTTGTTGCCATGGCAACAGAGTTTTGGTGCTCACGCATCATATCCGGCTCACGATGATTGATGCTTGGCTCATCATTCTCATGCACACACACACACACACACACACACTGCACGCACCACACACACGCGACACCATGAAAACGGTCTCGTCTTTCACCTCGTCGATTTTCTCCCTGCATGTCAAAGAGTTTAATTATCTAAGAAGTTACCGCGACCTGTCATTTATATTCCGAGGAAGCACATGCACATGCACATGCACATACGCACACAGAGAACACACAGCTTTAGCCAAAAGTGTGCGAGAGCGTCAGGAGGGGAGGGCTCAGAGTTTGGTGCCTCACTCCTTTTGAGTGAACGAATGAAAAATGGGGATATGAACGTGTACGTGTCGGATTCCAGTCTGAGTTAAATACGTACACGCGTTACACGTATACGGGTTTCCGGTTCTTTCTCAGTATTTTCACTCCTAATAGCAATCTGTCTAAATGTTTTATTTATTTATTCAATTAGTTGGTTTAAGTTTTCTTCCCTAATCCTTTGTGTCACGATTGATGAACTTTTACCACATGGAGGAGAATTTTAAATAATGTGTGTGTGTGTGTGTGTGTGTGTGTGTGTTTTCAACATAATTCAGATCAACAGTGAATGTGTGCCTACAAATGATCAAATACAGACTGATGCACTTTGAATTCTATTTATTGCTGTCACCCAAAGACACACATAATACCATCCACTCTACTTTCAGTACAAGAAGTGTCAAGATGAATACTATTAGCAGTAATTATGCTTTCTTTTTATGGAAATATTCAGTTCATATCACTGCAGAAAATATAATTTTGCCAAGATACTTTAAACTATATTTTTATAACCCCAAATATATATTAGAGTATATGTTCTGACACACAATATCCACAAATGTAAAACTTGAAAAGAAAAACTTTACCATCGTATTTCACAAACTCATAAGAAAGCATGAACCCCTTCGCAAATTTAAATCCCCAACAAGCTACAGGTGTCAATTGCAAACATACGTGTGTGATATTTCTTACTTTAGTGCTTTTTCAACACTCTCTTCTGACCATGTGAAGCACACACACACACACACACACACACACACCCTCTTTCGGATACACCCACATGTGCTCCACACACTCGCACAGACAACAGTGCATAAACTCACACAAAGAGACGGTATTCTTTTCATACAACGTCCTCTGGGCTCCGAAAAAAAGGGATCAGAGGAGGGAGCGTATACTCAATATGACAGCGCTCCCTTTCCTGTCAACTTCTCTGTCACACCAGTGAAACTCTGCACAACACACTAAAGCGCACACACACACACACACACACACACACAGGGCAAAAGGCCGCAGTAAAGCGAATTACAATACATAACCCGATATCTCCACATATAACACAACGGAGAAGTATGCTCTTATTTTGGGCTGACGATGAAATATGCTCCATCATACAGGCCACAGCATCGGTTAAACTTGTCTAAGACTTAAACATTGTTGATATATTTATTATGCCATGTTCTTTTTAATCTCATCTAATTTTTTTAGCTCTTTCTAAAGCCGAAAAACAAAAATAAGCTGGTGGAAACACTCCGTAACTGGCTTTACAAAATGCAGCCTACACATTTCATACCCACCTTTGCGTCTTTCTTTAAATACATAATTTCTTACACTTTCAGGTTCCTCGCTCTTTCTCATCAAACTCCTCCTCTTCCTCTCAATGATGAAGCTATGCTGTTGCATTTGGTCTTGTCATACGTTATTTGCTACTAAACAGCCGTGAAGTTCCTGTCTATAATTACTGGGAATATAAATGGGATTCTCGAACATCAAGAAAGGTAATCCTGCATAACATACAGTCTAATCCCTACAGAAAACACAAGAACACCAAAGCATGGACATCCATAGTTTCTCTTTTGCACTTTTCCTCTAATGCAACTACGCACGCACACACACACACACACACACACAGATAAATACACAGATATATTTTTTTGCAACCAACTAGTTCCTCCATTCACATTATACAGAGCTGTAATTTGGTATCAATAAATAAAGTCTGACTTGCTTTGCATATTTAAAACAAAACGGCATTTTCTAATAGAAAACCTGTTTTTTTATTTTATTATTCTCCAGATTGATTTCCATATTACTGCTCTATTCCAATCTATATTATTCTGTAATTGACAAGAAACATTTTCTTTCAGCTATCTTGTTTTTTATTTGCTCTTTTAAATAAAGATTAAAACAACTGGCATGTGACTGTTATCTTTTAGGAACAAACATTAAACACAACATTTAATACTTTTCGAATTGGAGCCGATTTTACAAATGTTATAAATTAATTTTCCCTAAATTTCAAAGCCACTGCCCACACACACACACACACACACACACACACGGAGTGATTCTCACCTGTGCCGGGACGCCCCATGATGATGTCTTTTCTTGGGATAGGGTGGAGGCTTTCAGCAGGGAGGATTAGGGGCAACAAAGCGGTGGGAGAAGGGTGGCAGGGCACCGGTTGCTGAACTTCACCCCCAAACTCTGTCCCTCGGATCTCTTCTTGTCCTCCAGAGCAGTCCGTGCTACTTGGAAGGGGCGCTGTGACCCTTGAGCTGACAGTAACTGACAGGGCCTGCAGAGCAGCGGATGGGTTGTCGGTGGCGGGCAGGGAGGAAGGTGTCGGGGACACGAGCACCAGCGTTTGGGTTGGGCTCCGCAAAAGGACGGTGCCATTGGGCAATGTGGCCGAAGCTGCATTGATGGGGACGGGAACCTGGAGGCCAGAAATATGCTGAGGGGCCAGGGGTGTAAGGCTCGCATCATTAGGTGATGCGTTTTCAGCTCCGCCCTCATTTACACCTCCTTTTTCCAGAGGACACTCTGCAAATTTTGCCAGTGGGACTTCAGGATTCCTAACGATGACAGGGGAGTCCCTTAGGGCTTGTTGAGATACGGGGACGACACGGCGTGGGCCTCCGTCTGGGGTGAGGGGAGAAGGAGGAGTTGGAGACACCAACAGAGGAGGAGGGGAGACAGCAGTGGAGGATGGTGGCCTGCTAGAGGAGGGGGTGGTCACTCCTCTAGGTCGGGAGAAGGTGGGTGTGTGCGTGCAGGAATGTGAATTCGGCGTCTGTGGGGACAGCACCCTGAAGGAGTTGTTGAGCTCCCCCTGCTCCAGGTCTGTCTTAGGTGTGTAATCGTGGTGGTGTGAGGGAAGGGCCGGTGGAGGAGGTGCATCGGGCTTTCGTTTGCTGGGGCTCATCGGGACAGTAAACATTAGGTTACTATGGAAGGATGGCTGGACGCCTGAAGTGTGTCTCTCGCGGTCTCCTCCTCCAGCTGGGGCTATTGTCTTACTTCCCCCGACCCCTCCTGCCCCCGTCCCACTGGGTTGCCTGTGTCTCCGGTGTTGCAAGACCGGGGAGGCGGTAATCGGGGAGAAGTTGGCTGGTCTGAAACCAAAGAGTGGAGAGGGCGAAGGAGACGGGGCAGGAGAGAAGGGTGACTGGTTGGAGATGGGAGAAAAAGAGGGGGTACCAGAACGGGAGCTCCCTAAAGACACGAGCATGGTAGCAGCCTCACACTCGTCAAAGTCAAAGCGTGACGACAAATCATGGGGAAGGAGGGAGGGGAGGACCAAGCGGGGTCGAGAGTCCCCTCTGCTACTGGTCTCACTGCTCTCTCGTGATGTGTCGTCCCAATCAAACTCGCTGCTCGCTCTCCCCCGCAGGTCGGAGGGGGTGACCGTCCCTGAGCTGCTGCCACCTCCTCCTCCTCTCTCTCCCCCTGCAGCTTCCATCTCTTTGGTCCTCATGGACAAGTGTCTAGAGCAGTATCCACGACGCTGCGACTCCTTCATGCAGCCCTCCCTGGAACACAACCTCCTCCACTGCTTACCATTGAACTTCTTACGGATACCATTGGGGGTGCACACTACATCGCCCTTCTTGTACTTCTGCTGGGCCAACGAGAGGGGAGTCCTGGAACGAGAGGAGGTAGAAGACGAACCCCCACCAGAGGTGGGAGTAGGAGTATGAGAGGGGATGGACTTTGATGGAGTTAAATTTGAAGTCATGCTGTTCATTTCAGACCCCTGTAAAGGAGGAGGAGGAGGTGGCTGGGAACCAAGTATGGTGGAGAGGTGGGGGGGTGCCAGACCTTGCATCACAGAGAGGTGGGGGGAGGAAGGAGGATAGTCACTGGACTTGGAGGTGATGTTGCTGTGCTGAGAGGATGCTGCGTTTGCCTTGGGAGCAACAGTGAGGCCCATGTTAAAGTGAGAGACCTCCATGTCCTCCTCTGGACTGGTTGGCTGCTTCTGTCTCCGTCTGTCAGAATGGTTTTCTCCTCCACCCGCATTAGAAAGGGAGGGTGGATGCGCATTTCCGTAGGGATGTCCTCCTGCAACCCCTTTAAGTGAAAAACCATGACTCAACCTTCCTCCCAGAACCCCCATTCCAATGCTCAACTGGCACACTTCCCTCTCCACCTCCATCTCCTCCCTCCGTTCCCTCTCTTCCCTTTCTCTCTCTCGCTCTCTCTCCTTTGCCCTCCCACCATCCAAGCACGAGACCTCCCACGGAGGCGTGATCAGTCTCAAACTTTGTCGGGACACCCACACTGCTTGAGTTTTCCTTCTTTCTTTCTCCTCTTTATTGTCCAACATCTCTTCACTGAGGAGCACCTGGTAAGGAAATGAGACACCGGGGTGGGGGTCCATTTGGGCAATAATGCCCTCTCTGTACAGAAGAGGATGCCCCTCTTCTCCACCAAAAGGCACACATACTAGTGTTCCGACAGCAACAGGTGCCAAGCCAGGTGGGGGGGCATCCAAAATGAACTCCACGGTGCTCTTAGCTCCTGCTGACAATGTCGTGAAGGTTTCATAACCTAAAGGGTATTCAACAAGGGTCTCCTTTCCTTGGAGCTGGACTTCAACAGTACCTTCACTCACCCCACGTACCACCCCTGGTCTGAACACTGGTGATAAAGTGCACGAGTCATTCACCTTCACGCTCCTGTCTCCCGTTGGCCCAACTCCTCTTTCCGTGGTCCTCGTGATTTGGCGAGCGAGAACTCGCTGGTTTTTCATCCCTTTGGCCAGAGTTTCAGCCAGCCCCTCCGAAAGACTGTTCTCCTCTTTAGGGTGGGAGTTATGGACGGGGGCTGATGTGGCGTGAGAGTCTTTTTGATGCAGGCCTGGTCCTGTGGGTTCCGTCACGTCTAGGTCAGCTGAATGCTCGCTAGCTGTGTCCGTGGACGGGGAACGCACTGAATTAGGAGTCCCCTCTGATTCATTGGCTCCAGCTTGGGCATGTTTTTCCTGGGAAGCCACTGTCACGAGGGTCTTATCCTCTGTGGAAACAAAATGTTTAGCTCCTGTAGCTTTACATTCTACAGTTAGCACTAATGGCTGATTACCTGAGCAATTATTACTTATACTATTACTGCTATTGATTAAAGTACTACTGTTAATCAGGTTGCTAATACCGCTTGCAGTGTTACTGTTAGAATTACTGTTGATGCTAACATTGATGCTATTACTAGTATTGTTGCTATTCTTGACATAATTATTGGGTGCATTCACGCCGTCACTGATATTTCTGTTAGTATTGCAGTAATTGTTGCGAATGAGTGCAGGGCTAGAGGTAGGAATGGTAGTCGGGGAACTTGTATTGTTAACAAAGTGCTCAAATGTGTATTTTTTCTTGGGTACACGAGCCTTAAACGTGGCCGTTTTCCTACTGGAGACCGAGCCTACGCTGGGGCTGTGATTGGTGGCTGTGGCGAGTGATGCCGGGGTCGAGGTAGGAAATGCTACAGTGTCAGAGGAGATGGCGCCACTTCCATTTGTGTCCACTATCTTTTTGTTTTCGGCCTTTTCTTCTGCCGTCCTTTCATCGCTCTCAACCGAGTCCTCTGCTTTCCTCAGCTCAGTAGACTCCTCTTTTGCGGGGGTATTGCTTCTCGTGATCGATTCTTCGTTCGAGTCGGTGGTTGCGGGCTTCGTCTGTCTGCGTGTAAGTGGAGTATTTGGTGCGTTCTGCGTGGCTTTGACGAGCGTTTCCCTCTGAACTCTTTTGAGGTCTTTCTCTTGGAGAGGCTGAGAGCCTCCTCTCCTTTTACCCCCTCTTCCTCTCGTTAATGGGGGAGAGCGCCCTCTGTGTTTCTTTCCTGGTCGCATGTTTCCTTCACTGCTCACAAAGCGGTACAGATTTGGTAGCTCCACTCCTTTTCCACTTCTAAGGCACTCCTTTTTTGTGAATCTCTACTTTTTCTTCTTGCCCGTCCTTCTGTCCTCTGTATCGCAGGCTGGAAAAGAAGTGGAAAATGTACATGATAAGTAGTCATTTATTATCTTCATCATCCAAAATAGCTAAGAATAAAAAAATATGTTATAGCTGGAAGTGTGCTGCGCTGGTTATTCGCTAAATAGCCGATATTTGCTCATTACTATTTCACCTTCGGTGCCTGATCCACTAACGCTCGTGTAAAAGTATGTCTGTGTGCGCTTCATACCCAATAAATCAAACATTATTGATATGCCATTTTGAAAACCAGATACATTTGAAAATGACAGTTTCATCAAAATAAACGGCATGAAAAATGTTACTTTATCATAGCTGGGTTATTATTAAATTATTAAGAAAAAAACAAAATATATTTATGTTTCAATTGTTGAGAAATTATTGACAATTCAGCAGGCAATCATCATCAACCAGGTCTGAGATCGACATTTAATCTGCATAAAATAGTTCGAGTATGATGTATTTTATGCAGTGATTTAGTTTACTTATAGTAAACAACAAAAGGTAACTTATCAACAGTCAAACATGAATGATGGCAACAAAATCAAAATGACCACTGCTCTGTTCCATTAGTCCACCCTCTTAAAAAGGCATGATGAGTGCATTAAAAAAAAAAAAAAAGACAGCTGGGGCCGCCGGACTAGGGCAGAGGCATCGGCGTGCCGGTGGCGGTTCTGGAGTTCTGAACTGTTCTGTTGCCCTGAACCCCACTGAAAGCCCGTGGAGCCGGTTGAGCGAACGACCACGACAGCATCAACAACCTCGACGCCATCCCCAGGTTGTGTCGGTCCGTGAAGAGGGAGATTAGAGCCATAATTAATGTTGCATCCAGACTCTCTAATCACCGATTGCGTCTGATACAGACTGCAGCCGTGTTGACTAAGACATTGTTGCTGCTGGCATTTGTCTTGTTGTTTGCCTCTTTCTTTTTGCTCCTGACAATCTTTAAAACTTTTTAAAATATTTCATTCGCTTTCATATATCACAAACTACCCGGGCAAATTTCAAATAAAGAGTGGTGCCTTTATAAATCCCTTTTTGAGTCTGAAAGAAAGGCAAACAAGCTCACTCACTTAAATTTCAGCTCTTTAACGCTTTAAATTAAAATACATGGAGCAGACACACACAAAGACACGCAATTGGATTTCATACTGCAGGCCGCCTGGTCTCTCCCCTGCACCCGCCTCTAGTTACCAGGACATGTGCCAGGTTAACTTTCAACTCATACAGATTTAACTTTGTGTACTAATGTCAGATCGTAACACAAACGCAACACAATCTGAGGGAAAGAGCTGGCAGTGAAGTCGCTCTACGGCACGAGTGAGAAAGAGAGAGACACGAGTCGGGCGATGCAGCTGTTTGGCCGCTCCTTCGAAGTCTCTGGGAATTTCCACAGTCTTTCTAGAACTCGCTGAGCCTCGCTTACTCTTTCGGTGTCTCAGTCTTTCCCCCTCGTCTTTTGTCATTGTCTAGCTCTCGCTCTCGCTCTCTCTCACACACACACACACACACACACACACACACACACACACACACACACACACACACATACACATACACACTTAGACACAATGAGTAGAATTGCAATCATTTTCTACGGTAAGATACACCCCAAAATGAGAAGAATGAAAAGTCTGGCACCGGATCAGGGACACTCTCTGATGCAAGATTACGGGCTAAATACAATCGCACAACCACGCAAACACACACATGCATGCAGATGTGTAAACATTTATGAGGTTTGCTCAACGAAGCTTAGCCAACACGTGCAAAAGCAAATGAATTGGGTCCACAAATTCACACTTGCTTTCCAAGACACTGAAAAAGTTCATCAACCGCATGAGATGAGCTTGATGTCCCGCGTCCGCCTGCTGCAAAAGACAATACGCAAACAAACCATAATACGGCACTTCCACTTCCTTCAGTATGGAAAACTGCACGACGAACAAACTACCCGAGTCGTGATTGACTCTACAGTTTGACCTCTGACCTCACGTAACACCGCCGTTATATTTACGGCATAAACAGGTAAAGGGGATTTCATTGTCTTTACTGAAACATATATTGTGTCCATATTTTTATATTTCCTGAAGAACAAAAGCAAAAATACACACATATTTAATATTGCAACAGCTAATTCTGATCATTTCAATATTAAAAGTCATACAAATTGTATTCATTTTATTACAATAGCACCAGTTTTAATTTGGAGTTTTCCTGCTGTACCGATACCGACTGTGAAGTTTCCGTAGATGGAGACAAATTCTGGGTAAATCTTTGACATTAGCGTTGATGAGAAAATATGTTTTACAACAAATAAACTTCAGTTCCTATCAGAGTAAGAGTCTGGACGATGTGATACGTCCAATAGTTAAAATGAGAAAAGAATACGGGAAACTCGTATTTCACTTTCTCATCACAGGAAATGTATGGATAACCAATTACGACGAAGGATAATCTGCTACTACCTTCATTGGACTCGATGGTGAGGCCTTAACTTAACTGGGAGTGATGCTAAGTACAGTTGCTATGGCGCACTGGAAACCAGTCAAGAGTCAGAGCCATATGGCTGACCTGCTGGTTGACTGAATGACAGGAGGAGGACCTGATCTTAGCTCAGAAAAATGTTTGGTCCTGTCTCCCAAAATGCTCCACAATTCATCTGATGAGTGTGCGTGTGTGTGTGTGTGTGTGGGTTCACACTCTGTAACTGCAAAAGTACCGCACTGCACAGCACAGTAAGAGTATAAGACGTAGATAGATAGATTCAGAATTAAAAATTGATCTGGCTTTATTTAAATACTGAGGTGTTGGGTGGACGTTTGGAATCAGTGTTTGTCCCTTTGCCTATTTGTTCACATTACAGAGTCCGACCTTAAATGTGCGGTCCAGAGTAATCTATAACGGATAAAAAAAAAACACATTTCCAGCAGCACCAGATATGTCGTGCTAAATTACGGGGCTTTTGTTCATTAAGTACGGATCGTTTATGTGCTGCCATGCAATGCGTGACAGCTTCATTTTATATTTCACGTTATCAAAAACGGTTCTCCGACGGATCGAAACCAGCAGCACACACAAACATTGCAACAACTGCTATGAATTATTAACTGTAAGGTCAGACTCAAACCGGTTTCTGCTCTCCGGTGATCCTTTTGGTTTTACGGTTTTGTTTTTCAATCGTTAAGATTAAAAAAAAAAAACAGCAAGGAGAGTAAAAAGAATCCAGAAGAACCCGAGAGGAACCGGCCATAATTACACTTCTCCTGAATCCCGAACAGAGAGCTGATCGGCTGCTATCATCGTCTCCATGGCGTTGGACTGACCTCGCTCTTAAACAGAGAAAAGACGCATAAAAGAGCACACGACGCCACCCCACCCCCCCCACACACACACACACACACACACACACAGCGTAGGAACATCAAACTTTACACACAGCCTGAATTTACTGTGCAGCCACGCACATGTCCCCGGATACCACCTCACACACGCTCACCGAGCCGTGGAAATATCCCAACCACACACAAGATGCGCTTATATGCTTTAAAAAGAATGTGAAAATAAATAACGTTTACTTGAGGATTCAGAGCCCCCGGGTCTGATGGGACGGCTTCGCTCAGCGGTTCCCCAGAATTAGAGCCAAGGATGCCGAAGCGGCTCAACGTGGAACAGGCTACCTGAGATCGGCTCATTCATATCAAGTCTTAAAGTATCGCTACTTCCTGCTGCCTGTCCGTGAATTCACAATGTTCTCATTTACCTTTATTTACTTTCCGTTACTGCATTTGCAATTTGACTCCCTTTCGTGCGTGACGTGCTATTCCAGCGTTCTTCATCTCATCGTTTCGGTGCGGTCAGTGACTCGGCATGAACCACGTTATATCGGCAATCCCGTCTACAAATCCCTTCCAGGTTTCTTCAGTTATGAGAATAAAAACAGGTCTTTTCATGCAACGAGCGGCTTACACACACACACACACACGCACGCACACACACACACACACACACACACACACACCGGGGTGTATGTATTCCCTGAAGCATCATTCATAAGGAAACCTCTTCTAAATGTCATCACTGTGCAGCATTTATTACTGGTCCACACATCCCTAATAACGCACCTTGATGTCAGTTTATTTTGTCGTTTACCGAGCTCTGAGCCTATCATATGGGGGGGGGGGGGGTCTACCCGGGTGTAGGGCTGCAGAGACGGGGATGAAGAAGAGAGAACAACGTGTGATGGCAAGACAGAGGAAGACTGAGAAGTGCAGCGGTGACAGCAAAGACTACCGTGCCCCCCCCCCCCCCCCCCCCATATAGGTTTGCCCTTAACTGGGTCACCGGGGGGACACGCAAATACATGAAACAGCAAATCAATCAATCAATAAAAGGCTTTCTGTTCCAAACACACGTCTGAGAGTCTCACAGGCATCATGACACGAGCAAAGGGTTGAAGTGTAGCAAGTGTGTGTGTGTGTGTGTGCGTGTGCGTGTGCGTGTGCGTGTGCGTGTGCGTGTGCGTGTGCGTGTGCGTGTGCGTGTGCGTGAGAGCATGCAAGTCATGTGACGTGTTAATAAAACACTGGCCGCTGCTTAGTCGGTGGCATATCTGGCTGTAGGTGTTACATCAATGTCAAAGAAGCATCGCAGCCGGACATTTGTGCATCCTGGTCCATATCGATCAGGAGGGGGGGGGGGGGGGGGCACAGATGAGAGGCGGCTGTTCCGGTTTGGGACCAAATGGCAGAAATGCCAATGCAAAAGATGCTCACGCCATCAAAGGGTTTGCTTTCAGAGTTTAGTGTAATAAATCTGCACAAAAAAAGGAATAAATTATAAAATGACAGAAGTGCTTAAAAAAGAACCTGCAGCACTCTCAGAGACGACCCCGGACCCGGACCCGGACCCCGGACCCCGGACCCGGACCCGGACCCGGACCCGGACCCGGACCCCGGTGCATCGACGCTCAACGCAGTGCAGGAAAGGAGGAAGAGACGGGAAGACACCGAGTGCATCTCCGGTTGCTTCTGCACCGATCGCTGCTCCCGTACTACGACGAGAGGCGCCTCGCAATGTCAACGGAGGCAGCCCGGTGAAACACACCGACAACCGGATTCAAGATGTGTGGGGTTTTTTGTTTTTGTTTTTTTTAGAAACTTGGAGAAAACAAAAGCAGAAACCTTTCCGCGTTCCGCTCCGGTACGCAGTTTGGTAACGTTGGTAGTAATGGTGGTTTATAGTAGTCGTAGTACTCAACGGCGGCAGAATACTCGTAATGACACCGCCCGCCCGGCCACGGCGGGATGGGAAATCCATGCACTCTTAAATTCATAATGGTTTAATTAAAATAAACAACAACAACAACAACACACGTTGTTGTTATCAACATTTGCGTTGCTGCAAATCGGCGGATTGTTTACTCCGCGCGCGCTGCTCTACGCCAAACTCGACAACTAAGGTCAAGGAGAAGTGTTCTAACGTAGCGCTCTGGAAGTTACGAACATTAAAGGACTGCGGTAAAACATTTGATAAAGTTTTTAGGCTCCCCCCCCCCCTCCCATTTGTCTCGACTCGCAAGCGGTGTCGCTCCGGACGGTAACGGAAGGAGCCGACCGCTGGCAGTACGTTCCCGTCCCGATGCTAGCTCTATTAGCTTTTGAAGATATGAAATCCGCATGAATTTAGCTTTTTTTTTGGCTAACTAAGTTTCGACTCACCCAAACAGCCGTTTCCTTCCGACAGAGAGAGATTGATGCTCTTATTTCTGCTGATGAGGGAGGCTCGCGCAACTCTCCGTAACATCCATTGGCTGTCGGCTGAGATGACTCCGCAGTCCGAACTCACGCACTACTTTGTCTCCGCAAAACATGTCTTTCTCCCACAGAAACTCAAACAGGGATATAAAAAAAATAAAAAAAAAAACTATCGGTCTTCTTTTCCACTACAGACACAAAATGGTGAATGAACCACTAACAGCTGGGCGAGAAGACCAATCAGAGCTCGCTGACAGGTACAGTAGCCAATCGGCGCCGGTGCCACATATAATGGGCGTGGCCCGCTGTCACAGGAGAAGAGACAGACGGGGAGGTCCAGCCAATGGCGGTGGGGATACAGACCAAGACCGGCGTCCTGTCCCGAACTTTACAGTAGCCAATAAGAGCTTTGGGAACCATAGGAACAGTACGAGGGAGGGTCGAGAGGCGGGAGCAGAACCCTGACAGCCAATAGAAAGGCACAAATTCCCCCTCCTCTTCTGAAAAGGAGTGTGTTTACCATAATTGACTGAACAAGCGCTAGCGCTCAGCAGACAGTGAAGAGGCATCAACGCTCTGCTTTTCCAGACAGGAAATGGTGCAGGAGTAAATATACTACAACATGAATACTTTATACCGTGTGGCCCAGGAACCAAACTGTCACGAACTGCATTTCGCTTTACGTAAAATTCTTGCGATATAAACAGAAATAGAACATTGACACGAAAGAAATCAGGATAAATAAATTCCGCCTTGGAGCTGAACAACTTTTATTATTTGGTGCAGCCGACGCACCAGTGCCCTTTCCAAACCTCTCTCGCTCTCTCGCTCTCTCTATCTCTCTCTCTCTCTCTCTCTCTTCAACCTCTCTCACTATTTTCTCTCAGCAACAGACGCTCCTTTACCACGCTATTAGCCAATCACGAGGCAGTATGCCGCTGGGTCTGACGTCCGGAATCTCACCGACCCGCCCACTCCACTTAAAGTGAACAGGACCGGTCTCCGATGACGTCACTTCAGCAGCAAGCGATTGGGCAGGCGTGCGACGTCCTGGGTCCAATGAGCGCGCGCGGCGGTGATGTCATCAAGAGTGTTGCCACCAGCTGGACAGAGGGGGCGTGGTTTGACTTCAACTCAGCTAACCCCACGTTTGTAACTTGCAGCCGGTGGCGCAGGCGATCCGCTGTATCGAGTACTGATCGAAAGATGTGAATGTTTCAGATGAGGGCGCGCGCCGTCGTTCTGACACGTGACATGTATTTGCGACATTTCATGTCACGACAGAAGAAGAGCAAGTGCGCTACTTCACAAACTATGTAGTGCGGCGATAGTAAACATTGCATAATCATCAGCTCCGTGTGTAGTAGGAGACCGGACATGCTGGGTCTCACGGTAACAGCGCCCCCTGCCGGTGTGATCTGATGCATGCATGCACGCTCAATGGTGGGAGAAATGCGACGATCCAAATACAGGAAAGCATTCTGATTGGCTGAGAGTATTGAGGTATTTTGGAGATCTTATTATTTAACCACCCCTGTGAGTTTGCTCGTTCGTTTATGAATGTGTGTGGAAAGCAGGGGGGGGGGGAGGGGGGAGGGGGTAGAGTTAAAGATGGATATTGATTATTTGTTGATGTAGAGTGACATCTAGTTGTATTTGTAAACTACTGCAACTTCACGAGTTTATGTAGCCTTTTTGTTTAGGTATTGTGTTTTGTTTTGTTTTGAATTCAAGCTTAATCTAAAAGATGGCTGCAATAGTATACATAATCCTGCAATAGTATACATAAACGTCTCTGCTGCATAAATATATTTATGTGTTCAAAGTATCTGCTTTTAATCTGCAAATGTGTATCTTTATATTTTATGATAATTTTTGTCTTTATAAAAGATATCGACACTAGAGAGTCTTTAAATAGATGAGTATTTTTAGTTTTTCTGCTGAAACTGTGCACGCTTTAACAGACTGTGTGTTACTGAAGGAAAGGAAGGTCTCTTCATGTGCCATATATCAGAGAATAAATCTGCCCGCTGTAGCTTCAAGGTGGAGGCAGCTACGAGCCCCGATGTCCAATAACGTCTGATGAATGCTTCGCTCGGACCCTACAAGGTTAAGGATTTATGGGATCATGCTTGTACACGCAGCTATTAATCTGAGAAATAAAATAAAAATGGTTTGAGTAAAAGGATATCATTTTAAATAGTACAGAAAATATAGGAAAGTCTCTCTTTTCATTCTGAAGCCTGAACAGTTGCTGGACATCAATGGGATTTGCTCTGTGAGCATCCTTCGAGTCTGCACAGGAGGCATCCACACTGCCTGCAGCCTGGCGAACACTAGGCCCTTGTGCTCGCTGCATTCTTGCTCACAGTAACTTTACACCGCTCAGCTGTTCCGTGGGGTCCATGTCCCAAAGCTGAAGATAAGACGGGCGTCCTTGGACACACAGATTCCTTCTTGTATTAAAGAGAAGATGAAGATGGGGTGGGTCATTTTATTTAAACTCCATTTATGCCACCAAATCCTTTTCATAATTGCATATATCCATAAGGTTATTATTACTATAATAAATAATATGAAAAGGAAATTTGCATTACGTTCTTGTTAATGGTAAAACATATGTATTAGCAGTACTCTTACACACACATCTGTTTTCATAAAAGGGATTTCAATAGATTACAAACTGATCTAGTGCTTTGAAATATTTTTTAGACACGATTGTGTTTAGTTGGGGCAGGAACAAAGAGCTTTCTTTAAGTGATCGTAAAGAAACAGAACTCAGAACAAGCATCTCATCCCGGTTTTTATTTTACAATATCATAAGCAATTGCGTGAAACTAAGAAATGGACTTAGAAACACCGCGTTTCAATTTCCAGCCGTAAAACGTGTAATTCACAATTACACCAACAGGGGGAGACATTCAACGTCACATAACAAAGCAGAGGGAGCAAAAGTAAACCATTTTGCATTTGATGGCATGTAAGTTAGGCCAGTTTCAGTGAGCATTACTTAAGGGTCAAGGTCAAGGCCAGAAAGGTCAACGTCAAGCCCAGAAATAACATAAGCAATTTGTAGCACTTCTGGGGTTAAATATGTTGAAAATAAGTCAAAGAGAAAAAGTAAATGCGCGCAGCCGACTTTAAATCAACCACATCAATGTGCGCTCGATTCCCTGCGCTCGCTCCTGCGCCGGGCGGCGGCTTTTCTCCGTAAGTTGAAGGATGTGGTTTAGTTACAAGATGCAACAGTCGCGCGCGTATTTACAAAAGCTTCCTGTCGCGCGACCTCACGGGTCGTGGGTTGTACCGTACGTGGAGCACGGAGCTCCGCGCAGCTTTCTGCGAAAGCAGGCGATCAGAGGAAGCGAGAGAGAGAGAGAGAGCAGCGGTTCTTGTGGTCTCTCTCTCTTTCTCCTGCTGTGAATGGAGGGAGTGGAGCGTAAACTCCGGGGACGTAAATCTCTGTCCCAGTATCGCCATTTGTTTAGTGAAATTCTCTTTCCATGTTGAGAATGTTTTGAGTAATACTGTATTGAATTATTTTTTTCTTCTTTTATATCTTTTCTGCGTTTTGTTTCCTCTTTTGATCGTATATCTGACATGAAATACTCGATGTGACATTATACTGCCGCTCAAAGGCAGAACTTTATTTTAAAAGCTGAACGGGTGAGCCGAGTGTGCAGCAGCCCCGCAGATAAAGTTAATCAAAAGATGAAACAATTCAGAATTAACTGTATATTCAAAAGAATCATTTTAATTTCGAAGAATTAGTCATCTTTACAGCTAATGTTAGCCGCTAGCTCAGCAAGGCAGTAGTGACCTATTCACTGAGCGAGCTAAGCTAAGCTAAATTTGTGCAGACTAATGACTTAAAGTGAGGTATCCTTCTTAACATTAGCCTCAATAATAATCGTACTTAAATGTCCAGTTTACTTTAATATTCCTTTTAAATTGCCCCATTTTGTTTCCTTTTACATTTTCCCTCGACCAGTGACGTGGCGACCCTCGAGCCTCACCCGCCGGTCGACTTCCTGTAGACAAGTAGGGCCAATCTTCCTGTTTACGACAAATAAAACTCCATCCGATTAGGCGTCATTAATAAATACTGAAGCACGAACGAAGGGCAGAAATAAATAAACAGAGCAATATTCATATTGGGTTTTAACCGGCTTTAATTAACCCTGATTACAGCTTAATTACAAGTTTGAAAAAAAATAAAACATGAAAGAAGTGGAGATATTGAACGTTACGTCGTGGTATTAACTCTCATATCTCTATGTAACTTGATTGGGGGAGATAATGGTGAAAGAGGAGAGACAGAAGATATTACACATCTGTTTTCTTCTTTTAAAATTATCCCCCCTCCCCCGCAAAAAAAGAATAAAAAATACAAGAGCAAGAAAGAAGAAATATTATAAAATAAAAATTACAATAAATGACAAAATAAAAAGATAAAATCACTCCCCCTGTGCCCTTAAATAAAATCCTCTGCCACTGCCTTTCCCTCTGAGTTATTTTCCTGTCAGCAACATAATTAATATTACACATTTTGTTTATATTACAATGGTTAAAAACTAAAAGATATTTGAAAGTCTCAGGTTCAGGAAGTGTAAAGGGTTGAAACAGGGAACAGCACGGGGCGAGGGGGTTCACATAATCCCCCCCCCAAAAAAAAAAAAGTTATTCACAACATAAAAAGCAACAGCTAACAGAGCCATGGAATTATAATAATGCCAGGTGGAGAGGTAAATAGCCCAACGAGAACAACAACAACAATCAATCGTAATATTAACATCAGAAAAATAAGCTGAGAATCCTTTATTCTTTCGCCGCCGCCTTACTACCGAAGCCTGATCGATCTTTATTCACGCCGCGGTGGCACCACTGAGCCAGAAGGTTAGCGAGCGACGGAAACGCGGCGAGGAACGCTCAAACGGCGAAAAGGGAGAACGAGAGCCGAGCAGGTAAGACTGATGCTTCATCTGTTGCTGATGTGATGAGTCGTAAGTAAGGCATTTCAAATACAGACACAGGACTGTGTGTGTGTGGGGGGGGGGGGGGGGGGGGGGTACATGTTCCAGTCCAGAGACCACAGGGGTCCGATGAGGAAATTCAATCAGCTCGGCTGCGCAGACTGCCTGGAGGCCATTGATCTCACAGTCCGCCGCTATAGATCCGTCTCGGGCAGGGACCGGTTTGCTGATCAGCAGAGCTCAGTTGGATGTCCCAGACACCGAGACCAAACGTGTAAAGAGCATAATCGCAGACCCTCTGCGTGTGTGAAAATGTATAGTTTGATCCTCTGCGTGTGTGAAAATGTATAGTTTGATCTTCTGCGTGTGTGAAAATGTATAGTTTGATCTTCTGCGTGTGTGAAAATGTATAGTTTGATCTTCTGCGTGTGTGAAAATGTATAGTTTGATCTTCTGCGTGTGTGAAAATGTATAGTTTGATCTTCTGCGTGTGCGAAAATGTATAGTTTTGAGGAGACAGCATTTCAGGACGGGCGATCTCACGACAATCATGGATAACCGTCTCCTTCTGCTCGGAACCTTCCAGCGTTTGCATTAACCGGCAGAAAAGACAGGATTTACTATCTCGCTAATAACCCACTACTGGGGGGGGGGGGGGGGGGGGGGGGTCGAATCCTGGAGGAACCCCACTGAGCTGATCAGGACTGTACAAACAGGAAATAGCATAGAGCGCCGCACTGAGAGGGAACGCTACACATCTGGATCGTCAGCAGTCTGTTCAACTCGTCTGTCTATGAAACAAATGTACAAGAAAAGCCCCCCCCCCCCCCCCCCCCCCCACCGTGTTATCCTAGAGATCGGCCTCTTTGCCACTCTACAAAATATCCTGAATAAACCATATCAATAAAAAGCTATGGTTCTTTTAAAATCTAACTTTCTTAATAATTTCATTTAGAATATATAAAGATATAGACTGTATGTGAAGTATTAGAGCTCAGTTTGCACTTTTACACATTATAAAAACAAGGCATAGAGAGGCAGTGTGTGCGCGTGCGTGTGTGCGTGTGCGTGTGCGTGTGTGCGTGTGCGTGTGCGTGTGCGTGTGCGTGTGGCTTTGCTGGTTTAGTTTAACACTATCTTTGATTGTTAGACGAGCTTCAGCTGGTGAATCAGGATTCTGGGACTTGAGTTTTTCCACTTTACAATCTGTGCTAAGTGAGGCAAGAAGGCGAGTTAACAGTTACAGGACCCCCCCTAAAAAAACTCCCACGTGGCCCCATCGACAGTCCTGGGATGGGGGGGCACCAGAGAAATAGGCAGAACAGGAGAGAAACAGAAGGAAGTTCATACAAAAGCCAAAAGCTCTGAGACAAAGTCTGTGCACGTTTGTAAAGTCGTGTGTCGTCCATGAGCGATGTAAGTGTGTGTGTGTGTGTGTGTGCATGATTCCAATAAACATACAGCAAATGGCTTCCCTGAGCGGAGTGGGCCAGGTGTCGTCAAGCCAAGAGTTTCCAGTATCTGCCAAACACTGCGGGGGCGGGGGGGGGCAGGGGGGCGGGGCTTCGTGAGAGTGACGCTTCCATCGCCGTCTTCTCCCCGCTCCGCTCCAGAGCTGTGGGGTTTCAATACAGGCACTTATCAAAGTCCCAGCATCTCACAGGTAACGTAGCAACGGGGAGAACGTGTTGACCCTGAGGACGGGGGGGGGGGGGGGGGGGGGGGCTGTGCTACCGGAGCGGGGGCATCTGGAGGCGGGAGGGGAACCCAGCACCAGCTCACCCGAGGGGGGGGTCCTCCGATCGGAGCCCCGTTGAAGTCGCTGCGCCTGCGAGTAGAGTTCCTCCTCCCACAGGATGCGTTCTGGAAGAACCCCGATCCAGGAGGGGATCGGTGTGGGGGGGGGGGGGGGGGGCGTCGGTTTCATTTGTGTGTGTGTGTGTGTGTGTGTGCGTGTGCGTGTGCGTGTGTCGGACTGTGGCAGAGGGAGGGATTACAGAGGAGCCATTGACGCACTCCTGAGCTGCTGGAGCCGCAGCGTTCGGGCCGGCTCGCCCGTCAGCAGTCTCTGTTCTCCAGGGACAGCTGTGCGGTGGCACGATGGAGCTCGGCGCTCACCCTCAGCGGGGCGACCGCAGAGCCTTCGCACGCCGCCGGCGGGGGAGGACTGTCCCCTTCGCCGCTGCCCGTCCCGTCCTCCTCCGTCTCCATCCGGCCATTGCTCTGCCGCTCTCGTTCCCTCTCCTCCTGCGGTCTTACTTTCTTGTCGTCCGACTCCTCTTGGGAGGCCTCCATGCGCTGGTCTTCGCTCCAGCGCCTCTTGAAGCGCAGTTTGAGGGGGATGCACTTGGTTTGGGGGGCGCCCGCCGAGCCCGTCTGGGGCGGGGGCGTGTTGCTGTCCCCTTGTTCGATGGGCTCGCTCTTGAGGGTGGGCAGGCCGCGAGGCGCGTTGGCGAGCGCGTGCTGCGAGGTGAAGAAGGGCATCAGGCTGGGCGGCGGTGGAGCCGGGGCTTTGAAGACGTCCTCGTCCAGGTCCTCGTCAGGGTGCGATTGATGTTTGGGTGCGGTTGCGCCGTTAGCGAGGCGGAGGTGGTCCGGCGCTGTGGGGTGGCGGAGCGAGAAGAGCTCAAACTCCTCCTCTCTGTCGTCCGGGTCCTCGTCACTGATGTCCGTCACTTCCACCTCCTCCTCTGATTCGATATCAGAGATCGGT